>NW_025764195.1:0-556 GCF_020536065.1 Ogataea philodendri
ATGGATTTATTTTCTATTGCACCTTGAGCTACTCCATATGCTACTAAAGGTCAGTGTGCAAGAGCACCAGTTGCGTATGCTGTACAAGATAGAAGGGAGTGGTTACTTACATGTTTATGTATTCATAGTTCAAGGACCTTCGGCTTTGATGGGGTACTTGTCGCTTTTGAGTTTCTTTTTCAAGTACAGAATATATTCATCAAAATTCCCTCTTGTGGTTTTGCTTAGTTTCCAAAAAGCTTCGTCTATATCCTCTTCAAATTGAAGTTTCGAGAGAAGCTTTCTATCTCTAGCATTACATATATCATTGGCTAAACAAATATCACATCTTTTGCCGCGAGCCATGCATATTACTTGACCGAAACCAACTAGCACAGTATTAATTTCGTACCATAAACATTTAGGGAGCCATGTTTGCAATGCCTTTCTGGTATGGTCAGGTGTCTTGCATTTTTTTGCATCCACCCATCTCCACATCTTGCAAAGTCTATCAACATGTACATCTACACAAATCCCATCCATCTTACCCCAAGCTCGCTGTAAGGCAAGGTATGTC
>NW_025764071.1:0-539 GCF_020536065.1 Ogataea philodendri
ACAAATTCTTGTCAAGTTATGCTCCCTTTAATTTATGTAGTGATATTAAATGAACAGAAAATTTTATTACTTACTCACTACCATGTGAAAAACATAAATTAGTGCATAAATACCTCAAAGCTCCCATTTTACAGTTAAAATATAATAGTAAGAAATTTAAATTTTGTGACAAATGGAATTAATTGGTGCTATATGTTAAGTACCAAGTTTTTCTTACCAACCTAAATTGGTTCACAAAATAGAAATATTAAAAACTTGAACAATGCTTATTAGAACTAAAAATTACTTACCAAATTAATTGCAGTTTTTTTAGCAATTATATGCAAACTAAGTATACAAGATGTTTTTGTATTGAGTAGCTTATTTTAAATTCTATAAGAATTTGTGAAATGTGCTCAAACTTTTCACTTGTTAATGAACGTACAAAACCAATGAGAACTATAATGACTTCAGCACTACAGTGCTTTTACAAATAAAAAGGGGTTCCCTAAAGTAAACTATTACCTATTTTTAAATGGGCTTGTATAATCATGTTCATT
>NW_025763841.1:0-534 GCF_020536065.1 Ogataea philodendri
GATTCAAACATGATAGATACAGTCAAAGTGCCCAGTAAAGCATTAAATGAACGGTACGCTAAGAAAGGTGCAGGGTGCTTGTCGTAACTCAATCCGATTTCTTCAAACTTGAAGGAGCCGTCGTAGTTACATAGCCAACCGATGAATGCAATCATCATCTTAGCCAAAGGAGGATGAACATCGAAAAAGAATGTCCTCTCCAAATAATAGGAAGCAAACTTTCCGAAGTGTACTTCATCGAAGACCACTTCACGAGGATAGTAAATCTTATAGAATCTCACTGCAAAAGCAATGGCTGTGACTAAGTAAAAACCAAGCCTGTAACTATTATCAGAGTCCGGTTTAGGGTTCAGCAACCAATTCTGAGCGAGTTGCTCTGTGGCAGCAACGCCTTTGTTGTATTTCAAAGATACATCGTCCACATCCACTGAGGACTCCTTAGAGGCGCTTGAGCCAAATTTCTTAGTTCCAGAAGACCGCTTGGTAACTGCCATTATTTGGTGTTTTTCTTCTTCCAAAACTGATTGTTGTCTT
>NW_025763958.1:0-532 GCF_020536065.1 Ogataea philodendri
TTTCCCCCATGTCAAGTCATTCTATCACAGGGATAACGACTTATATAGGGAGTTAAGGCTGCTGTACAAAAGTGCAAAAGCACTATCAAGAAATGAGAAGATTAAGGCGTCTGGTCAGCTTTGTAAAACCTTAACAGAGATCGAAAACAGTATATCAAACTTGCAATCACAGGTAGATTTGGATATTAACGATGAAACTATAGCAGATTATGATGGGGAGGGATCGTTAGAAAGGCAATTTATTGAAACCAGTACCGTACGTTTGAACAGGTTTAGCAATGTAGATATGACAAAAAATAATGTACCTAACATTACCCCATACTTCGGTATATATTCTACATTGGCGATATTTTCTAAATATGGTTTCAGTTGGATGTTTAAAAAGCTCATGTCATACTCGAATAACACTTCTACAAGAGAGACCATGTATATATATATGAAGTTTTTGGATATGGCTCAATTGCATTATGAAGAGGATATCAATCAAAAGACTACACCTATTGAGTGGTGTTTCGATAAGTACGCTGTTAAT
>NW_025763855.1:0-529 GCF_020536065.1 Ogataea philodendri
ATACCACACAATACACCATTGGTCATGATCTGTTAATCGCTGTTTAAATGGCCAGAAAATTTATAGCATGTGAATTATTTCGTATCTGTGAGATGGCCACATAAGTTGAATATCATAGAATTAATAGGTAGATTAAATTGTTATATCAAAAGAGGGAAAAAAAAAAACAGCTGGAAACAAAAACAAAACTATATTGTAGAAAATAGGGTGTCATTAATGTAACACGTGTTTTCCCCAATCTTTTTACAAAGGTAGATTCGAAGTTTTTTAATTAGAATTGTTTCTGAATCAGAACGGCTTTTCATTTTTTTTTTATAATTTCAAAAGCTCGAGGAGTAAACCACAACATATATGAAAAGTGCAAAGATTAGTATGAATTGTGAAAACATCTTGTCATATCATAGGATCATATCATAGGAAAGAGTTCTTTTACATATTTTTGGAGAAGGGCTATTTTTGTTATCGATAAATCCAATCAAATTGACTACATGAATAAAAAACAATCATCCGCTAATCTCATCATTAATTC
>NW_025764036.1:0-522 GCF_020536065.1 Ogataea philodendri
TTTTATTACTGAGGACGTCACCAAAGATTCCATATGAGATAGATCATCCATAATAGTATGAAGTCCAGTGGTATCTTGAGTATCTAATAAGTTCGAGTCATGTATGTGATTGATTTTTGGGGTAGAAAACTCTTCATTTTTGTCGTTAACGTTTCTGATAATTGAGTTGGGTGTACCAGCATCCATGGTTGTAAACTTTGTGTCTTCTGACTGAGAATTCTGTTGCTTTTTAGTATTAACCTTTTTTGTTTTGGAGGAGTTTTTCATCATATTTGATTTTGGAACACTCACAGGATTTCCAAGCGAGTTGTTGACGCCATATACTTGCTCTTGCATGCTCTCCCCTCTGTAATAGCGATTTTTATCACTGGAAGAACTACTTGTTGGTGCTGTTGGTAAGGACATTGAAGGATTAGTGGGAGGAACTAAATTAAATCTTGTCAATATTAATGCAGGTGTTTCATTGTTGAAGTTACTGACAGTCATAGAAGCCCCCAGTTGACAGAGTTTATTACACAATTG
>NW_025763939.1:0-518 GCF_020536065.1 Ogataea philodendri
TATGCATTTAGAATCCCATCGAGAAATACAAGGCAGATAATATTGAAGTTTTAGTTATAAGCAATCACAATACTGTTACATATGTTGTAACAAGGAGAGGCAATAGAGGCTACCGCAATATAACTACCATGCTGAGAATATCGATAACTAAGGGCCTTCCATAATGACCAATCCAATGAGGAAACAATTTTGAAAACCGAGATAATACCCAAGTCCCCAATAGTAATAGCACATAAGAGAGCATATTGCCTGTTTATTGGGTTGCTTAGCTACTATATCAGAACTACTTGTGATTATGTTTTTTTTGACAAATCTTCGATTTATGCTGCTAATTAAATTAAACCAATTATTCGAATAGTTTTACTAACAAATTACCATATCAATACTATTTCCTTCGACTCTGAATCTTCTTTTATCAAAAAAATATACATGTTATGTGGGCTATATTAAATGTTACCAAGACTTAGTTAAGTATGTGAAAGAAGAAGAGTAACCTTAAGCAAGAAGAGAAACCAATG
>NW_025764118.1:0-516 GCF_020536065.1 Ogataea philodendri
CCTATACAGATTATTATCTGATCGAGAAAGATTACAACAAAAAAGAAAAAAGAGACCCAACTCATATGTATCGAAATCATATTCTTACTTTCCTAAAATCTTTAAAAAAATGCCTCATGTCTCTTGAATATACACTAAATGGCAGGTCTACCTATTTTTCTATTATTGCAGTTTTCTTTTTACGTTATTGGTTTTAAAATAATTACTATAATTGTGTGTGTGTGATGTGATGCATTCAAACACAATTAAATTGATCCTAGAAATAAGATGATTCGACTTGTTATTATTCTTTAGTATTCCCTCTCAAACGTTCTTAAGCCTTGTGCACTAAAATTCCTACCTACTGAATGATAATTGATCCTTCTACTTTTAGGCATTTTGTAACTAACTTTACAGAATAGAATTATCACCCTTCTGGTTTTGCCCACGTAGATGGCCAAATAATCAAATATCCAATTATATATCCTTTGTATGTTCATATATAAAATTTTATAGCAGCAATATATTATAAACCTC
>NW_025763977.1:0-516 GCF_020536065.1 Ogataea philodendri
ATGTGTACCTTCCCCTATGTAAATATTTCACTTAGAGAGGGTACGTTATGTAAACTGACTGTTTAGCATATTGCTAATCAATTTGATAGAGGAAAAGGGGAACTCGTTATGTATATGCAGGCGTATGTCCTTCGTTCAACTATCCCCCCTATATTGCTAGTCATCTCAATCGTACTTCCAATTTTATGGCCTGCTGTTAGTACTGGGATATGTTCAAACAGAATAATTTCTAATAGAAAGAAAAATATAACACCGCTGCAGCGGTGTTATATTTTTCTTTCTATTAGAAATTATTCTGTTTGAACATATCCCAGTACTAACAGCAGGCCATAAAATTGGAAGTACGATTGAGATGACTAGCAATATAGGGGGGATAGTTGAACGAAGGACATACGCCTGCATATACATAACGAGTTCCCCTTTTCCTCTATCAAATTGATTAGCAATATGCTAAACAGTCAGTTTACATAACGTACCCTCTCTAAGTGAAATATTTACATAGGGGAAGGTACACAT
>NW_025764151.1:0-512 GCF_020536065.1 Ogataea philodendri
TTCTTATATATCTCGGCAGTTTCTACGTTAGATGTTCTGAAAAGGACTGCACGATCTCCAGCACCCATCCCTTCTAAGTTAATGAAATACTCAATGTCTCTAATCCAAGGATGATAAGTAAATGCATATGCGCCAAGTAAACCAAACTCTTCATTGTTATTAAAATTAAAAATTACTGAACGTTTTGGTTGAGAGCTCGAAAAATGGTTTAGTAATGAAAGCATAGTGGCTATACCTTTGCCATCATCAGTTGCTCCATAGGAAGTAGGTACCGAATCAAAATGTCCTGATATTAAGAGAGCAGGTAGCTCATTGTTGGATCCCACGACTTTCACAATAATGTTAGAGGATTCATAATATACAACCCGTGAAACCTTCGATGTACTGTTAAAGACATCTGGTTGGTGAAACAGTATTGATGACTTGTTTCTATAGTCATCATCAATATATATGTTATCATTGCTCCTGGTGATATTCTTAACTCTCTGTAATAAAAAATCATGGACAACATC